>NC_059554.1:10000-17500 GCF_905220415.1 Colias croceus
GATGGATTATGTCCCCGTTCCACCGTCCGGCACCCATCATTAGGGAAGCAAGTCGCGACCGTGTACAGCGGTTGCGACTCGGTGACTGCGCCCAATAAGACGTCGCCGCCGAATAGGATCTGCGTTGGGATCTCCCTCGCGGACTCGCTCTGCTTCCTCCTTCTGCGACATCACATCTTCACAGAATGTGATAGCCGCGCGCCACGACCTGTCGCTGCCAACCATTGCGCGAGCTATGGAGACAGAGAGAGGTCAGGGCCGACGACTGCGACTAGGCGAGCACGGGGCTCGGACCACGCGGGGCACACGGCGAGAGTGTGGTCTGCCGTGTCCTCCGGACTGTCACACCAATGGCAAGCCATTTGCGGCTCCCGCCTGGCGACTTTGCACAAGTACCACCCGAAACAGCCGTGTCCGGACAGCACCTGTGTCAGGCGGAAGGTAATTGCCCCATGCCGCCTGTCGCACCATTCGCGTAGGACCGGTCGGATGGCTTCGACCGTCCTCGCTCCTGCGCTGGGCCTCTCGAGCCGGCGTTCCCACTCCCTGAACCGCCGCTCGAGAGCATCGGCCCTCCATTGCTGGACTTGCTCCAGGTATGGATTAATTCCATGCGATCTGGACGCGGTGACGCGGCGATAAACGTCCGCCAGCATCTCGGCATCCAGGTCCCACGGGGGCGTCCCAGCCATGACACACGCGGCCTCGAAGGACACTGTGCGATATGCCCTCACGACTCTGAGCGCCATGACCCGCTGCGGTCTACGCAAGTAGGGTCGGGTACGGACGCTCAAAGAGTCGGCCCAAATGGGCGCACCATAAAGGGCCATGGAGCGAATGACGCCGGTGTATAGACGACGACACGCACCCCCAGCCCCTCTTAGATTCGGGAGCAGACTTCCAAGTGCCCCGGCCACCCCAACAAGACGGGGAGCGAGGCGACGAAAGTGCTCCACAAATGTCCACCGGCTGTCCAGCACGATGCCCAGGTAGCGCAAGGTGGAACCGACGCCGATGGACGTGCCACCCACCTGGATAGCTGAACCAGCAGCCTGCGCCCTTCGACGGCCGCGAAACAAAATCGCTTCGGACTTGTTGAGAGCGACCTCTAAGCCAAGTCGTCTGATTCGGCGCACAACTTCCGCCACACCAGCGGTCGCAATAAGGGCTGCCTCCCTATACGAGGCCCCGCGTGCAGTTACCAGGGTGTCATCCGCGTAGCAAAGCACGCTGACACCCGGTAGATAAGTGGCACGCAGGACCCAGTCGTAGCCGATGTTCCACAGAAGGGGCCCAAGAACCGAGCCCTGTGGAACACCGCACGTCACTTCCTTTTCTTGCCATCCACGGCGCGCGGGGTACGCCACAGCCCTCTCCGATAAGTAGGACTGCAACAAGCGTACCATATACCCGGGCACGTTGTGGTAGCGGAGCGCTTCGATCACGCAGCTCCATGGCAGAGTGTTGAATGCGTTGGCGATGTCAAGAGACACCGCCAAAAGCACTCCGCCTTCATTATCCGCATCATCAGCGAGGTTCCGCAATTCAGCAATCGCATCGATAGTGGACCGTCCCCGGCGAAATCCAAATTGGTTCTCGCTTAGGTCCGGCCCCACTCCCTCCAGATGGTCGATGAGGCGAGCTGCGAAGACGCGCTCAAAGAGCTTGCTCACCTCATCGAGCAGCACGATCGGCCTATAAGCCGAGGGCGAGTCGCGCGGGCGTCCCTCCTTCTGCAACAGGACCAAGTTCCCGGTCTTCCACCTACGGGGAAATTGGCCCTGTTGGAGGCATTCCGTGAACAGCTGTTCCATCCTGGGTCCAAGTGACTCTAGCGCCAGCACCCAAGCCCGCCCGGGAACACCGTCAGGGCCGGGGGCGGCATTCTTCGCCTTTAGGCGCTCTACTGCCACAGCGAGCTCGTTGCGAGTGACTGGAGGGACATTTTCGTTGTTGAGCTCCTCCTGCGCAGTCATCGCGGGTGCCATCGGTGGGGGAGAATGTCTTCCCCGATCCGGAAACAAGGACGTCACCACTTGCTCCAGAAATCGTGGCTCGAGACTTTGAGACAGGGGCGGGGCCCAAGGGCGAAGCTTTTGCCTCACCCTCTTATACGGCCGACCCCAGGGTTCACGGTTCAAACTCTCGAGCATCTCCTCCCATGCACGGGTCTTAGCGCTTCTGATTGCGTCCTGCAGAGACACAATACAGTCCCTATAGACGGCGTATAACCGCGCTTCCTCATCTTCGTCACGCCGCCTACGGCGCCTGTGCCTGGTGTACGCCCGCCTCGCAGCCACACATGAAGCACGCAGCTGGGCAACATCGGCGGACCACCAGTACATTTGGCGCCTACGTGGAACCGACCGCACCCTCCGCATGCTCGCGTCGCACACCTTTGACATTGCTTCAGCAAGCCAAGTGGCCTCTTCCTCTACGTTTACGCTGCCATTCTGCTGCGACGGGAGCCAAGCCTGCACTAAGGCAGCCTCAATGAGGAGCTCCCTATCGAGGCTACCAAGTGCCCAGCGCGGACGACAATCGCCAGGGGGGAATTGACTGGGAGCCGTTGAGGGCGTGGAGACGCTAAACCGGATATAACGGTGATCCGAGAGCGTCTCCACGTCCAAAAGAACCCTCCAGTCTTGTATACGACGAGCGAGAGGGGGGCTCGCAAACGTGACATCTACAATGGATCCACCCCTCTGCCGAACACAAGTTAATTCTGCTCCACGGTTAATAACCGTCAGTCCCGACGCAACTGCCCAGTCAGCGAGTATTGAGCCACGTATATCACTTGCCACACAGCCCCAAGACACCGACTTGGCGTTAAGGTCCCCGGCCAGAAGCACAGATTGAGGTTGTGCGAAGTCTAGCAGATCCCTCAACTCAACCAGGAACTGCTCGAAATCGGCGAGGCAGCGATTCGGCGAGAAGTACGCCCCAACAACGGTGAAACCCTTGACAACCGCCGAGACGCATCCCCGCCGCCTTATGACTTGCTCAAGCTGTGTGACGCCTTGAGCAACTAGCGTCACCAAGCCATCCAGATCGCCCGCCCAGTTATCCCGGGGGGGCAGATTGTATGGCTCGGACACTACCGCCACGTCAATCCCCCACTCTGCCAGACTCTGATGTAAAAGGTCCTGAGCCCTGGCACAGTGGTTGATGTTGGCCTGTAGGAAACGCAGTGGGGCCATTACTGCGTTTCCATGGCTGCCTCCGTTTGTGGTACCTCATCAGGTACCGGAGCAGAGCACGATGGGACTCGAGCGCCATCTTGCTTCCGCATTCCGCCTCTTTTAGGCTTCGGGGCCTTACAGGCTGCGCTTCCAATCCGATGCTCTGCCGGTAGCTTTGCCTCCGTGCATAGGGCGCAGCGAGCGGAGGCGGCATCGCATCCACCAGCTTTATGGCCTGTTTCACCGCAGCGGAAGCAAGTGGCACTCCTGTCCGTCGACGAGGAGCATGTGGCGCTGACATGGCCCAACTCCAGGCAGCGGTAACAGCGCAGGGGCTTCTGCTCAGTGAGAGATACTTTCGCCGAAACCCACCCAACCATTACGCGCCCCGCCTGCGCCAGCTTCTTCGCCGCAGTCACCGGGCAACTAACCCAGGCTGATACAGCACCTCGGGGGCCCGCGCGCAGGCCACCACACTTCACATGCTCCGCGGTACACTCCCCTGCGTGCGAGACCGCGGCCGCAATGTCCTCGACTGTGGCCGAGTCATCCAGGCCAGTGATTCGCAAGTCTGCGCACTTGACCGGCCTGGACACCTTAACGTTATCCTCACCGAGGACCTCCCGCAATTTGGCGGCAAGGGAGTCCGCTTCTTTGGTGCTGGAAGCACCGGGGATCTCTAGTATCCTGGCACCAGTGACGGCGCGCTTAAAACGCATTGCACTGATGCCAATTTCGGCGAGGTCTATTTCACGCCGCGCCTCCGTCAAAACACCGGCGTAGGTTACGCCACGCTCCTTCGCACTCGGCTGCAGGGTAAGGACGACAGCCGAGGAATTCGGAGCGTGGAGCTTTCGCGACTTCTTGCGGGACTTAGCCGCGCGCTTCTTCCCTTTCCCCTTGTTTCCTTTTCCTCGCTTTCCAACCACAGTCCACTCTCCATCCTTAGACGGCTGCTGCGGGAGGCCATCTTTTCTGGGGGGCCTTGAACCCGCCGGAACAGGCTGCACGACGCCCGTTTCTTTCCCCTTTTCCAATTTCTTTTTCTTGTTTTTCTTCGAGGTTGCCTCGGTCCCCACCGCTGGGACCGCTGCCTGCTTCGAGGTTTTCTTTATTGCGGGCCCAGGCACAGGTCTGCCTGGTTTCGATGTTGCCGCAACACCTGCGTATGTTTTCGCCTTTGATGGAGGGGACGGTGCAAGTTCTTCGGCCATCTCTTCTTCAGCCGCCTTCGTCGCTTTCCTGCTATCCGCCGCCAGCGGAGGTCTTATGCGCTTGGCCGGCAGCAGACGCTCCTCTAGGGCCTCGAATCTCGCGTTTATCATTGCTCCGACCTGGCGCAAGATGACAGCAACCAGATCGGAGTCTGAATCTTGGGGCTGAACAGGCAGCGACGAGCCCTGAGGGGCCTTCACCTCTTGGAGCTCCCTTTTCAGGGAGTCGAGCTCCGCCTGGAGGCGGGAATTGGCTGCCTGCAGCAATCTCGTCTCCTCAGACACAGTGCGCTTCTCCAACTGTGCCACCGACTGCTCAATATCATCGTGGGCTATCTTCAAGGTCTTTTTGAAAGTGCCCTTGAGATTTGATGACCTGGTCAACACCTTCTCTATTGCAGCCAGGTCATCGGCAATGCGGCGACTGAGATCCTCAGATGTGTTCAACTTTACTGGGATGGGAGGGAGAGGAGCGCTAGCTCGCGCCACTTCAATGCGCTCGGCGCACTCAGCAACCTCTTTCTCGGCCTGCGCCTCCAACTCCATCTTACGCATCCTCGTCATATCAAATGTGGCCTCACGCCGAGTGGCGCTTGAACCCGATGGGCGGCCCTTCCCTCTTTTTGAGGTGGTCTTCAAAAATGGGGATGTAAAAACCCCTGTGCCATCTGTGTCGGAACCTGAACAGCTGGTGTCCAGCGTCCGCTTCCGCCACAGCCTGTCTCTTCCATCCTTTTCTTTAATGCTGTTGACAGAGCTGGAGCTTGAACGCAGCACAGCCCTGCCCCGCCTTGTCTCGACACGCGCTGGAGACATACTTCCGTCAGTGTCTTCCAAATCGTAAGAGTTTTCAGTGTCAATTGTGTGTTTGCCAGAGTCGTCGTTGATCATTTCGGAGTTAAAGGACATTTTTGTTCCCACGAGTATGGGGGATATAAAACGTCCATCCGGGCGGTGCCCCCTGCACCCGGATAACCCTTTTACACCATGGAGGTCGGGCGGTATCCATGGGTGTACACAGCTAAAAGCTCACGCTCTCCCGAGCCAAACTGTCCAAGAAGGACAGGAAATCCACGCCGCTGGACTACAACGCGGATTTGAGGGTTTTTGATGAGGTGTCCTTCCTCTCAGGCCAGCCGATTAAGGCAAGCCCCCTGGTCCGTCGTAGCTGCTAGACGTGACAACAACACTACGACGGATAACAGGTTGCCCGACGGGAGGCCGAAGCCCCAAACCAGGCAACAGAAAACCTGCCGCCCAGCCCGCCGCGCCGCGATTGATACAACCGCCATCCATCGCTGCAGAGCAGCCCGTCGTCCAGTAGGACTAAAACATTCGCAACCACTGGTTGCCATACCTCGCCGCAAAAGCAGCACTGTTCGAATATGAACCCAGCACATTCTCTGCAAAGCAGAAATTGCAACAAGGACGTGGCAGCCCTCGAGTTCCTCCACGCTGGTTTTGGTCCGCGCCGGCAAGACAACCGGTACCCCCCATATCTGGAGGGCCTCCCCCTATCCGCCACCTGAGGACGCGCCCGATGGGAGACCAGAAACTCCACACGGGAACCTAACCTAACCTAACCTAACCTAACCTAACCTAACCTAACCTAACCTAACCTAACCTAACCTAACCTAACCTAACCTAACCTAACCTAACCTAACCTAACCTAACCTAACCTAACCTAACCTAACCTAACCTAACCTAACCTAACCTAACCTAACCTAACCTAACCTAACCTAACCTAACCTAACCTAACCTAACCTAACCTAACCTAACCTAACCTAACCTAACCTAACCTAACCTAACCTAACCTAACCTAACCTAACCTAACCTAACCTAACCTAACCTAACCTAACCTAACCTAACCTAACCTAACCTAACCTAACCTAACCTAACCTAACCTAACCTAACCTAACCTAACCTAACCTAACCTAACCTAACCTAACCTAACCTAACCTAACCTAACCTAACCTAACCTAACCTAACCTAACCTAACCTAACCTAACCTAACCTAACCTAACCTAACCTAACCTAACCTAACCTAACCTAACCTAACCTAACCTAACCTAACCTAACCTAACCTAACCTAACCTAACCTAACCTAACCTAACCTAACCTAACCTAACCTAACCTAACCTAACCTAACCTAACCTAACCTAACCTAACCTAACCTAACCTAACCTAACCTAACCTAACCTAACCTAACCTAACCTAACCTAACCTAACCTAACCTAACCTAACCTAACCTAACCTAACCTAACCTAACCTAACCTAACCTAACCTAACCTAACCTAACCTAACCTAACCTAACCTAACCTAACCTAACCTAACCTAACCTAACCTAACCTAACCTAACCTAACCTAACCTAACCTAACCTAACCTAACCTAACCTAACCTAACCTAACCTAACCTAACCTAACCTAACCTAACCTAACCTAACCTAACCTAACCTAACCTAACCTAACCTAACCTAACCTAACCTAACCTAACCTAACCTAACCTAACCTAACCTAACCTAACCTAACCTAACCTAACCTAACCTAACCTAACCTAACCTAACCTAACCTAACCTAACCTAACCTAACCTAACCTAACCTAACCTAACCTAACCTAACCTAACCTAACCTAACCTAACCTAACCTAACCTAACCTAACCTAACCTAACCTAACCTAACCTAACCTAACCTAACCTAACCTAACCTAACCTAACCTAACCTCACCTAACCTAACCTAACCTAACCTAACCTAACCTAACCTAACCTAACCTAACCTAACCTAACCTAACCTAACCTAACCTAACCTAACCTAACCTAACCTAACCTAACCTAACCTAACCTAACCTAACCTAACCTAACCTAACCTAACCTAACCTAACCTAACCTAACCTAACCTAACCTAACCTAACCTAACCTAACCTAACCTAACCTAACCTAACCTAACCTAACCTAACCTAACCTAACCTAACCTAACCTAACCTAACCTAACCTAACCTAACCTAACCTAACCTAACCTAACCTAACCTAACCTAACCTAACCTAACCTAACCTAACCTAACCTAACCTAACCTAACCTAACCTAACCTAACCTAACCTAACCTAAC